>NC_134702.1:17615778-17618278 GCF_043290135.1 Rhipicephalus microplus | reverse complement strand
TATTCCAGCAGCCTGGTTTCCTGCTTGAGCAAGCAGTGCCTACGATTATTCGCGATATCGGTGAGCATATCGCCAAGTTATCTATCACGCTACAATTTGTACGTGTGCATTCGCGTACGTAACGGTGATTTATTGGAGCATAATGCAAAAAAAAAAAACGTAACGCAGGTAGTGTCTGCAGTGTTTTTTGTGCCTATTACCGCAGTGTGAAGTGTAATAAATTTGAGTTACTGTGACCATTTGAAAAAAAAAAACTGAAATGTAATAATTTTGGCGTAACTAGGCGTCATTTCTTCCTGTTAGAACTGAAGACCTCAAGCATTGTGTACTCTAGACAGCTCGCGCATGCGTGAAGCAAATAAGCAACGCTGCAGATATGACAAATATACGATCTTGATTGCTTTAATCGATCTGTGGACGATGCCACTAACACAGAACAAAAGTTTGAAGAATACGTTTCCTTGTAGAGCCGAGGCAAACGCCATCTACCGAAGCAAAGTGAACGGTAGTAAACGTAACCATCAATAGTCATGAGTCGGTATTAGATTAGCTGCCGTTGACTTGGAGCGCACTCGTGGAAGACTCGCCGGCGATCGCCTTAGCGTGAGCCCTTGGCGATCAGGAGCCTATAAAAAGTACTTTAAGATCAAATTTCGCGCTAGTGCACACAAAGGGACTTCACTTGTTTACCAAATATTGCAACCCTCCTCCTCTCGATTTTTCGTCTTTTCCTTCTATTTGGGGACCTGACCAGTGACGTCATGAAATATATTTTCTGTTCGTGGTTTATTTCTGGCAGTACGCCCGGCAACCGCCAGCGGAAAAGCGGCGCTCCTTTTTGTTGCTTTTTTTCTCCCTCATTATGTAGTGTCAATTCTGGTAACATTACGCACCAGTTGCGATAACGTCAGATAGCAAAATGTGCAAAATGTCATTGTGTGCTTCACCACCGGAGCTACGGAGTGCAGTGGTCAGGATATCATTCGCCGAGCTTGTGGCGAGAAGCTTATACCATGTTGTGACTTCGGGGTGCTGTGGGAACTGAAACTCACCCGGAAAAAAAACACGTGGCAACTGAATTTTTTAGTGTGCACTCTCGCTGACCGGTAGCCTATTCGAGGCTCCTTCGTATGATGCAAAGAAAAAAAACTAGAAAAATATAACTTAAAATTTTCGTGTCAGTACGACTGAGAGCGAAATCAGTGACGTCCATAGATCCTTCAAAGAATAACTTATCAGTCTAAATTCATGGTTTCACGTTGGTGTCTCACTCAGTAAGAGAGAGAGAGGGGGGGCGGTCAAAGGTGCAGGACCCTTCGAGTCTTCGCGACCCCGAGCTAATAGCTTAAGAGAGAGATAAAGTCACGGAGGGGTGGAGAGAGAGAGAAACAGAAATAGAGGAAAAGTAATTGGTTTATGCAACAGCGCGGAGCCACAGAGTTATCGCACCGTCTGGAGGTCGAGCATCCAGGTCGTTTCCGTAAGCTCAGTCCCCGGGATTATAGTGGGGGAGAACCTCGATCGCGTGCCCGCGAGAATCGGGCGAGAGAACGTGCCTGCGTTTCGTCATGGTAGCGCGATCGTTTGCAACGTCATTTTGCGTGCTGCTACACAGTTCCCTCTGTCGCCTTACAATAAAGTTGTTTTCACAATAAAGTTGTTTCTATCCATCCATTGCCTTACGACTCGAATTCTGTGCCCGGTGGTTCAGTGCGAAAATGAAGGCGATTGATTGGTTTGTCAAGAATTGATTCTCAAGATTGATTGACAAGAAGAGAGCAGAGAGGATTAGGGAACAAACGGGGGTTAAGGATATCATAGTTGAAATCAAGAAGAGGAAATGGACATGGGCCGGGCATATAGCGCGTAGACAGGATAACCGCTGGTCATTAAGAGTAACTGACTGGATTCTCAGAGAAGGCAAGCGGGTTAGGGGGAGACAGAAGGTTAGGTGGGCAGATGAGATTAAGAAGTTTGCGGGTATAAATTGGCAGCAGCAAACACAGGACCGGGTTAACTGGCGGAACATGGGAGATACCTTTGTCCTGCAGTGGACGTAGGCTGATGATGATGATGATGATGATTGATTGATTTGTGGGGTTTAACGTCCCAAAACCACCATATGATTATGAGAGACGCCGCAGTGGAGGGCTCCGGAAATTTCGACCACCTGGGGTTCTTTAGCGTGTACCCAAATCTGAGCACATGGGCCTACAGCATTTCAGCCTCCATCGGAAATGCAGCCGCCACAGCCAGGATTCGATCCCGCGACCTGCGGGTCAGCAGCCGAGTACCTTAGCCACTAGACCACCGTGGCGGGACAATGTCTCTGAAAGTGTATCAATAGGTGCCTTTTCCTGGTTCGGGATACTGTCGTGAACGTCTTGAACAATTAACGTCTCAGATCGTAGAATGAACGAAAGAAATGTATCGTTTTCAAAGAGACAATGAAGAAAAGAAAAAAAGAATTTTCTAGTGTCAGTAAATTTTTTTGTAACGA